>NW_026874360.1:0-16329 GCF_032173495.1 Musca vetustissima
GTATCAAATAGTCGTTCCATCCCACACCAAATGTTGCATTGCAATTGCACATGTCAGGAGAAATGCAAACACTTTTTCTTTCATTATGTCAAAAAATGAAGACCCAAAGAGTCCAAATGAATGTCGGTCTTTCTCTTGTGCCTGTCTCATGTGCTGGCACATTCTTTGATAGAATATGTCCATATGTTTGGGGTATTTTCGGTTTCACTTATTCAACTTTGTTGCAAGTGTCGGTTGCTCTTATTGTTCTGAGAGTATAGAAAGAAGAAAGTGAAATGAAAATGGTGTTGTTGATTATTTCATTATTTAAAATGTTGAAATATAAATGGCAAAATGTAAATGCCATCAAAAATATATAAAAGACGATTTCAAGACGGCGATTATTAATTACTCACACTTGTTCCATTTGGAAGTGAACATATGCTGTCGTAACACATTGATACTCACTTCGAATGACAACATTAAGAGTGAAGAACCTGTCCATGTGCAGGGCGATGTTGATGATGATTTCTTTACTTCATTAGGTTCCGTCTTTTTGTTGTTTTGTTTATATCGGCGCCCACAACTTCCCTAGAAGTATTATCAACAGCAAACATAGCAACAACAACCGCATCGACATCAAGAAATATTGATACAAACACCAACTGTTTTCGATGAAAGCATTTCCATTAGTTTTCTTCACCATGGCCATGACTACTGAAGCGGGGGTGTTTTTAGTGGCCCCTTTGGTGTTAATTAATTATAGTTGGACCTTTCTTTCTACCAAAGAAACAAAAAATGTGCATTAGTTCCTACAAAAGAAGAGAAAAAATATAATTCAAAATATACAAACAAAAAATAACATATAATGTTAAAAACATTTAATGTATTAATTACACTAATGATTATAAACGGAATGGTATTTGGAATAAGAGAAAAATGCAATACTTAGGCGCAGAGAAAAAAACTGAATTCGAAAACAGCCTTCAAATATCAGAACAACTAATGGTAGTAATTAATTCATTGTAAAACTTTTAAAAATAATACACATTTAATCTAAGCTGTGTATTATTGCACTTGGTCTTCATTCTCTGACTCCTGTGTAATTTTGGAGGGATCATGTGGGATCCATTATAAGGGAGCCAGATGAAGTAGGGAATAGATTTTTTGAGAATATAAGAGAAAATTCCTACTTAATGCAGCCTATAAAATTCGTAATGTTGGTCTCAGACACAAATGCAAATATTTTGAAAAGTTTAACCTCCAGAACAATAACCTGAAATTTACACGTAGTAAGAAACTAATTTGATCTGGATAAGATTAGTATATCACAGCGTGCATACATCAAAGTCACATCGGTGGTCGGATACATTGTAGGAAACATACATGAATTGCTCCAATTTGGTTGCATTTATATCTATACTAATAAAAGAGTAAAGTGATTGGCTGACTTACTGATTTAACGATTCATCAATGCCCAGACGAAACGCCTGAAGTTAGAATTTGAAATTTTGGGTGAGGATCACTCTTGGTCCAAATGGGACGGATAAGGCTGGGTTTTTGGAAATTCTTACTAGAACGGTACGAAAAGTACTAAATGTGATACCATTTGTATTTGGCGAACCGGTGGAGCTAGAACTCTGAAATTTGGGTTGGTGGTCGTTGATTGAGTGTAGGATAGATGTACTAAATATTTTTTTGGTAATTCGAACTATAACTATCCGAAAATGTACTAAATTTGGTACTATTTAGTACCATGTGAATGGTGTGAGCTAAAAAATTTTAAATTTGGAATATAAATTAACGTTGAGAAGTAGGGTCGATATGAGGAGAGTTTGGAAAGCGTATACTCATGTGTACGAAAAGTCCTATATGGTACTATATTTGGTACAAATTGGATTTGGAGGTACAAATCGAGCGGGAATCCTGAAAATTGAAATTAACATTACCGTCGGTGTGTAGGATTGGGATATGTACGTAGTTTTGGAAATTTTTACTTATGTGTACAAAAAGTACTAAATCGTACTATAATTGGTACAATTTGGATTTGGGTGAACCGATAGAGCTGGAACAATGAAGTTTGGAGTTAGGATCATTGTAGGGATGTAGAATTAAGGTCAAGATTCAGTTTAAGGAAATAATACTTATGGGTACTAAATGGTACTAAATTTGGTACAATTTGAATTTTAGGTGAACCAATAGAGCTAGAATCATGAAATTTTGGAGTCAGGATCATTGTTGAGGTGTAAAATTGAAATATGTAGGAAGTTTTAGAAATTTGTACTTATGTGTACTAAATTTGGTACAATTTCAATTGTGGGCGAACCGATATTTGATTTGCTAATTTTGATTTACGATCACTGTGGCGGTGTAGGGTTGGGGTATGTAGGAAGTTTTAGAAATTTGTACTAAGTGTACCAAATTCGGTACAATTTAAATTGTGGGTGAAGCGATAAAGTTTGAATCCTGAAATTTTGATTTAGGAACACTGTGAAGGTGTAGGATTGGAGTATATAGGAAGATTTGGAAGTTGGTGCTAATGCGTACTAAATTAAGTACAATTTGAATTGTGGGTGAACTGATAGAGTTGGAATCCTGAAATTTTGATTTAGGAACACTGTGGGGATGTAGGATTGGGGTATGTAGGATGTTTTGGAAATTGGTACTACTGTGTACTAAATTTAGTACAATTTGAATTTTTGGTGAACCGATAGAGTTGGAATCCTGAAATTTGGATTTAGTATCACTGATGAGGTGTAGGATTGGGGTATGTAGGAGGTTTTGGAAATTCGTACTACTGTGTACTAAATTTGATACTATTTGGATTATAATTAAGATTTTATCTAATTCATGATTTCAATTGGATTGCATGATGTAGGTAGTAATGGAAATTTGTATACCCTTATTATGTCTTTGTGCATATGTTTGTAACAGGCAAAAATAATCGAGATAGAACCATTGTTCCTTTTGAGAATAAGCATAGAATCACTTTCTGAGTCGATTTATGTACGTCCGTCCGTCCATGTATTTTTGTTAACAAAGTACAGGTCGCATTTAATGAATTCGCTGAGCAAATCTCCCTTCCAAAATTATAAATATAGGTTCATTTTTTTCGGATAGCCCCCATATAAGGGTAACCCCAATTTTCGGTATTTTGTGGGTTCTTGATCTCGTTTTTTAACTGGGTTCTTATTGGGTACTAAATTACTCCACTAAAAATTATAAATGAAGGTCCAGTTTTTCTGGTAGTGCCCATATGAGGTTACCTCCCAATTTTTAGTATTTTGGGGTTTCTGATCGTATTTTTCGACCGAATTGATTGTAATTTAGTACGTCGAGTTCTTATTAGGTAGCAAATCTCTCCACTATAAATTATAAATATAGGTCCATTTTTTCGGATAGCCCCCATATAAGGGTACCCCCAATTTTCAGTATTTTGGGGTTCTTGAGCGCGTTTTTCAACGAAATTCTTTGTAATTTGGTTTTCTGTAGTCGTATATGTTAACAAACCTCCCTCCCAAAAATTATTAATATTCGTTCCCTTTTAGGGGTAGTCCACATATAACCCCCTTTTTATACCCTTCACCACACTGTGGTACAGGGTATTGTGTCTTTGTGCATATGTTTGTAACAGGAAACAAAAAAAAATCGAAATACACTCATGGTTCCTTTTGAGAATATGCATAGAATCACTTTCTGAGTCGATTTATGCTTGTCCGCCCGTCTGTTCGTCCGTCCGTCCATGTATTTTTGTTAACAAAGTACGGGTCCCATTAATGATCCGATTTGGATGAAATTTGGCACAGGTCACTTAATAGGCCCAAGGACGAACCCTATTGAAATTGGAGAAAATCGGTTCAGATTTAAGTAGCTCCCATATATATTTTCGTCCGATTTGATAGAAAAGGTGCACCAAAGTCCATGAAAATCATCATCTCATATTTTTTTAAGTTCATCCAATTTCATGTTAAAGGCCATTGAAAAATGCGACGTCGTTTAGAATTCATATGTATAATATACCCATAGTGGTGAAGGGTATAATATAGTCGGCCCCTCCGACTTTACTACAATTTGCGTATTGGTTAATGATATTTTTTTTTTTCAAAAGCCACATATAATGGTACATTTCTAAAAATATTTTTTTAAGAACCAACAATAGACGTCCTAGACGACGTTAAATTGAATGTAATTTCAATTAGAAACCAATACCACCACCAAACAAATAAAATTTAGAATAATTGTCTCCAAAAATAATATATTGTGAAAGTAAAATTAAAAACCATAAATAATCGATTTTTCGTCTCTACAAAATTCCATATGCCATAGCCTGTATTCCAAAATCTCATTTATTATTTCAAAAATAAATACCACACCCAACAAATCACAAACAAATGAAGAACAACTCCAAACAATTTAAAGCCTTTGGGGGGCTTTACATTACTGTCTCCATAATGTCGTCTCGTATAGCTTTTTACAAAGCCAAGTGAATGCATGATTTTATTTCGTATTTTTTCTTTACTGGGTGACAAATTCTTTGGAAATCCTTCTACAAATCGAAGTCACAGATTGGGCGTTTTATCCGCCATTGTCATGTGACGTTTGAAGTTAACAAATGATTTGAATGCTAAACATTTGTAGAAAAAACAACAGCAACAACAAGGAAAGAAAAAAAGAGGCACAACTCATTATACGAGTTATTAGTGCCACATTTTGAGGCAGTTTTCTTCTGATAGTTTGTTTTTTTTTTTCTTTTCCTTACTTTCAATTGCAATCACAATGTTCGACTTATAACTTGAGTGTGTATGTGTGAGTGGCTGTCTCTCTGTCGTTGCTGAATGTCATGCAAAACATGTTTGTGATTTGTTAACATTCATAGCCGTCGTCGTCGTCACCGCTGTCGCTATGTAGCAATTGCTTCTGGCTGCAATTGCTTTTGCCGTTGTCATTGTGGATGTTGCCTTCATTTTTTGCCTTTGGCTAATAAACTATTTTGAAATGTGTCGTCATTGCTAATTCTGTGAGGCGTGTTAATGCGTGGCGCCTTTGTGACACTTGCTTGCAATGAACGCAAAAAAGCAACAACAACAAACAAACTGACAAACCTGCCAATGTCGAATAACATAGGACACACGTAGAACAGAACAGTTAGCAAGCAAGCAACCGGAGACACATCACCGTCATCGTCATCACACACAACTGAAGAAGAGGTAAATTGCTATGGGTCTTCTTTTGAAATATAAAATTTATCTTGTTTTTATTGGCCAAACGAACTGAAAATTCTGAAGCCTTGCTAATTATACGAAAAATTCAATGTCACATTTTTTTATATTTGTACATGAAGTGATGATAAATTTGTTGTTTGTGCAGACTATCAAAGGTGTATAGATGGGTTTGATGCGCTCCACTGTGGTATGGAGTCAACTTTGGTATACCTTCATCGAGTCCTCTATAGACGAAAGGTCTTTGTGAGTCCCTTATATACTTAGGCCTTAGGTTCTTCTATATATAGATGTTCTTTACAGGTTATATTATTGATAGAAAAATTTTCTCCTCTTCTTCTATAAATGAGTCGCATATCTTGAAAGTGGTTTAAGTCCATTTTAGGTTCTCATACAAATCTTGCTTTTCTAGAAAGGGTTACAAAACATATTACTTTATATATTCTATCATGTTTAAGGACACAAAAAATACCAGTACAGAAAGTATTAAAGTCGGGCTGAGCCGACTATATGATACCCTTCGACACTTTGGGTATATTCAACATATACATCCTAACAATTCCGTCGAGGAAACATTGACATGAAATTGAACGAATTTAAGGGGACCCCCCCATTCTCGGGGTCAAAATTTTTGTTGATATAATTCGAATCTACACTGATTAAAGAATGTCTCTACAAAATTTCAAGTGAAAATCTCAAGAACTCTTGAAGATATAGCCGATTTATTGTGTCAGCATCAAGTGACGGCTGAAGGGCTTCTCAAACTTTAAACGCGTTTTTCTCTAAACATTTTTTTGCGAATGGCGGGCACCATAACTCAAAAACTAATAACCCAATCCATTCCAAATTTTTACACGTTTCTCTGTGAGTGTATTGCTATCGTATGAACTAGGATAAAGCCAATCGGTGACGATCTTCCTTATTTTTTAACTTGGTTGATGATTTTCCAAAAATATTTTTTCAAAGGTCCGCCATTTTGTTAATTTTAGAGCGAAGTCAATAATCCTAATTCATTCGAGAGCCAGACATGTACTCTTTCTAACACCGTTGGAATTTTCGGATTCCGATGTTCCAGTGAGGAGTTATCATGCCCGCCATCAAAAATAAGGACTTTTCTTTAATTAGAAAAAACAACAACAAAACAATAACCAAATTTGTTTGCAAATTATTTTTCTTCTCTTTTAAATCTTCAATTATATATGTGCAAAGTTACAAACCTTAACAAGCATTTGTATTCATTTACCAGCCCATTGAAAATCTTGAAAAATTAAAATCGAGAATGGGGGGTTCCCTTAAATGTGTAATCTTTATCAATAAGCAATCGAAACACGCTATTCGGTATGCCGCACTGTTCAAAATTTAATCTTAATCAGACAAATATATACGGAAGCTGAGTTACAATAAATCGGGAGAAAATATATATGGGCGCTATATCTAAATATGAACCGATGTTCACGAAACTTAGCACACATCATTCTAGACTCAATTCAGTACGTTGTGCCAAATTTCGTGCAAACAATTTTCTGAAAATATTGGTGGGATAATGCGACATTGATATTTTTTGATAGGGTGATTTTCTACTAAATTAAAATCCAACCAGTAAATTAATAAAGGAAAGTAATAAAGTCGGACGGGGCCGACTATATGATACCCTTCACCACTTTAGGTATATTCAACAGGTGAATTCTAACAGACGTCGCATTTTTAAAAGACCAGTAAAATGAAATTGGATCCATAAACATGTCATTCTGGAACCTATACTAATTTCTTTCATTTGGTCAGATAAAGAAGCTATATCTAAATCTGCACCGATTTCAACGATTTTAGGAAATTTAACACACATCATTCTAGACCTAATTCATTACGCTGTGCCATATTTCGTGCAAACCGAAAGATATATAGTAGTACAATTTACATAAATCGGACGAAAATATATATGGGAGCTATATCTAAATCTGAACCGATTCTCACCAAACTCAGTACACATCATTCTGCACTTTATACAGAACGCTCTGCCAAATTTCGTGCAAATCGAATGATATATAGGGACTTTGGTGCACCATTTACGTAAAATCGGACGAAACTATATTTGGGAGCTATATCTAAACCTTAACCGATTGTCACAAAACTTAGCACACATCATTCTAGGCCTAATTTATTACGCTGTGCCAAATTTCGTGCAAATCTAAAGATATATAGGGACTTCGGTGCACCATTTACATTAAATCGGACGAAAATATATATGGGAGCTATATCTAAATCTGAACCGATTTTCAGGAAACTTAACACACATAATTCTATACTTCATTCATTACGCTGTGCCAAATTTCGTGCAAATCGGAAGATATATAGGGACTTTCGTGCACCATTTACATAAAATCGGAAGAAACTATATATGGGAGCTATATATAAATCTGAACCGATTTTTCCCAACTTCAATAGGGTTCGTCCTTAGGCCAAATAAGTGACCTATGCCAAATTTCATCCAAATCGGATCATAAATGCGACCTGTACTTTGTTCACAAAAATACATGGACGGTCAGACGGACATGCGTAAATCAACTCAGAAAGTGATTCTATGCATATTCTCAAAAGGAACCATGTGTCTATCTCGTTTCCTTTTGCCTGTTACAAACATATGCACAAAGACATAATACCCTATTCCACAGTGTGGTGAAGGGTATAAAAAGTAGGACATTTAAATTTAATAATCCTTAATAATATCAGTAGTGTTTGGCGGGTTATTTGGGATACCATTTGTATTTTGTTTTTGCAAAATAGTCAGGCTTAATCCCAGTTTATTTGTTTTTATAAAAAAACAACTATTTATTAGTGGGGAATGTATGGCATTGTCCGCCGAGGGGTAAGGCAGGGAAGACTATAGTTTCGGATCTCGCCACTGATCCTCATCAGTTCCCTTAGATTTTTGTTGGGATATTCTCCCCAGAAGCTATTAATAGCTTCTTTACAAAAAAACCTTTCAAACCCAAATGTCTCTTGTGACAATTCGAAGTTCTTACGTTACCAGCGATACGAAACCAATGAGAAGTTCGTTTCGTTGGCGCCTGACTTCGTGGTCAACAAGGCATTTACAGACAACTACAATACATTTCCCACTGCTATGTGTCGACACTTTGTGACGAACCAAACAGTATGACCGTGCCTCGTCTACAACTTCAGTAGTGTTTGGCGGGTTATTTGGGATACCATTTGTATTTTGTTTTTGCAAAAGAGTCAGGCTTAATCCCAGTTTATTTGTTTTTATAAAAAACAACTATTTATTGGGGAATGTAGTGGGGAATGTATGGCATTGTCCGCCGAGGGGTAAGGCAGGGAAGACTATAGTTTCGGATCTCGCCACTGATCCTCATCAGTTCCCTTAGTTATACCCTTCACCACACTATGGTACAGGGTATTATGTCTTTGTGCATATGTTTGTAACAGGCAAAAATAATCGAAATAGACCCATGGTTCCTTTTGAGAATATGCATAGAATCACATTCTGAGTCGATTTATGCATGTCCGTCCGTCCGTCTGTCCGTCCGTCTGTCCGTCCGTCCATGTATTTTTGTTAACAAAGTACAGGTCGCATTTATGATCCGATTTGGATGAAATTTGGCACAGGTCACTTAATTGGCCCAAGGACGAACCCTACTGAAATTGGAGAAAATCGGTCCACGTTTAGACATAGCTCCCATATAAGGGTACCCCAAAATTTTCAATATTTTGAAGTTCTTGAGCGCGTTTTTTAACTGAATTCGCTGAAATTTGGTACTTTGTGTTCTTATTGGGTAGCAAATCTCCCTACCACACATTACAAATAAAGGTCCATTTTTTCGGAAAGCCCCCATATAAGGGTACCCCCAAATTTTCGGTATTTTCGGGTTCTTGGGCTCGTTTTATAACTGAATTCTCTGAAATTTTGTACACTAGGTTCTTATTGGGTACCAAATTACTCCACTAAAAATTATAAATATAGGTCCAGTTTTTCTGGTTGTCCCCATATAACGGTACCCCCAAATTTTTGGCATCTTGGGGGTTTTGATCGTATTTTTCGACCAAATTGACTGTAATTTAGTACGTCGAGTTCTTATTGGGTAGTACATCTCTCCACTATAAATTATAAATATTGGTCAATTTTTTCTGGTAGCCCCCATATAAGGGTACTTCCCAATTTTCGGCATTTTGAGGTTCTTGAACCAAATTCTTTTTTTTCTGGTACAGGGTATTATGTCTTTGTGCATATGTTTGTAACAGGCAAAAGGAAACGAGATAGACACATGGTTCCTTTTGAGAATATGCATAGAATCACTTTTTGAGTCGATTTAAGCACGAAATTTGGCACAGCGTAACAAATTAGGTCTAGAATGATGTGTGTTAAGTTTCATGAAAATCGGTTCAGATATAGATCTCATATATATTTTCGTCCGATTTAAGGTAAATTGTGCACAAAAGTCCCTATATATATCTCTCGATTTCCACTAAATTTGGCTCAGCATAATGAATTAGGTCTAGATGTGTGTTAAGTATCCTGAAATCTGTTCAGATTTAGATATAGCTTCTATATCTGACCAAATGAACAATTTAGTATCGGTTGCAGAATGACGTGTTTATGGTTCCAATTTCATTTTACTGGCCCTTTAAAAATGCGACGTCTGTTAGGATTTATCTGTTGAATATACTCAAAGTGGTGAAGGGTATCATATAGTTGGCCCCGTCCGACTTTACTACTTTCCTTACTGGTTTTTTGTTGGGATATTCTCCCCAGAAGCTATTAATAGCTTCTTTATAAAAAAACCTTTCAAACCCAAATGTCTCTTGTGACAATTCGATATATATAGTCTTCCCTGCCTTACCCCTCGGCGGACAATGCCATACATTCCCCACTAATAAATAGTTGTTTTTTATAAAAACAAATAAACTGGGATTAAGCCTGGCTATTTTGCAAAAACAAAATCCTTAATAATATATAGTGAAAAATATCGTATGTCGGCCCACTCTGTTCCGACATTAGGCAAGGACTTTTTCTATATCTAACCTCGAAGAAAATATTGATATGAGGATTTTAGGGAATTGTGCGGCCTTTGGGAACTTTTAATGAATGAATATAAAACAAACATTGAACAATTGTTAGCGGTGTTTTACATTTTAAAATTCATCATTTTTGGAATTGTTGTTTAAAAATCCAACCAGGCGGATCATTGTATATATCAACATCATAGTATTGACTTACAATGATATGATCAACAAAGAGTTTGTCTATTCTCTGCTAGGACTTTTCCCAATTCACTTTCAAATAGATCATCTGTGCCTGATGCGGTTTTACTGTAAGAATGTATTATTTCTTTAAATCTCGTAAGTTGAATCGATTCCATTTTTTAATTTTCACAGCCTTCGTCTTTCAAACCTTGAAATTAATAAGCTCAGGCCTTCTAATTCTATTCCATATCACCCATGAAACCATAGACACGTGACCTCGAATACTTTGTTTAAATGCTATTGAATTTAATAATATTATATACGTCTAATCGTTTATCACAATCCTTGTTCTTCAAATCAAAGTACAACAGACAATTGCACACATACCCAAAACCTTGTAAAAATACAAATACATCTTCAAACACACAAAAAATATCTTAACAATTTCAGAACAACATTCAATATGCATATGATGCCAAAATACTACAAAAGTTTAGCCAATTGCTGTATGCGGTTTTAACAAGGTTTAAGGTTAAACTTTGAGCCAATAGATGATGGCAGACGATGATAACACAACGGCAACAAAAAAGATTTTTCCTTTTTGTTGCCAGTATATCCATGTGTGCGTGTGTGTGTGTTTGAACCTAAACTATGAACTCAATAACTTTTCTAAAAGTATGCTAAACTTGCTTATACATTTACGTTCAACCGCAACAAAGTTTTGAATAGTATGTGCGGTTCTGCGGTAAAAAAACAATGTTCGTTTGACTGCAAGTTCAATCGAAAGTAAAATAGAAGAAGACAAAGAACGCAATGAAAGTTTCCTTGTTTTCGATGATAATATTCTTTAAAAAATATAATTTTAATGTAATATTGAAAAATAATGATTGCATACTTATAGATATGGTAAGAGTGAAAATTAGATGAGAGAGTAAAAATTTTGCATTTTTCTCACAAAATTCTGGGTCCATTTAACCCGCTAAATATCTTTCTCTGTGTAAAAATTTTTTAATGGTCCGGTCAAAACTGTGACCGGAGCAAAAAAACAGACAATAATAAAGTTGTTGGTCCATCTCATCCCCTACATATTAACGGATGTAAATGTAAAATTTCGGGAAGATTGGTCCATAAATATGACATGTATCTTGTTTACAATTTATAATGGACAGACAGCGGACACACATGTCTAGAATACTCAGACGTTTACGCTATCTGCATAGAGCGATTAGGTCCTAAAATTGACAGTGTAGATCCATTTTCAATACAAAACATCCTACACGTTTGCAAATTCAATCTTAAATATTTGGAAATCTATTGTGATTTCATCAGGCGGACATCAATTATTCTGGTCCCCGTGAACATTTTGTCTTGTTACAAATGGAATAAGTTTTTTTTATCTTGCGGAGAAAATTGGACAGCTGATACTAAGATGGAAAACGCCAACGAGAATATGAATTTATAATCCAGTACTCCTGAGTATCGCGGATCTGATTGTCTGCGTGTCACACCCTGTTGCATCGATCGAGAGTTCAAAAGTCGTACGGGCCGACTATATGATACCTTTCACAACTTTAAATACCTGTACAGATGTTCATACGTACAATATCCTGTCGATAGAATATAGCACCGTTAGAGGACAATTGATATGAAATCGGAGATAATTAAATATCGGATCCACAACCACCATAAACATGTCATTCTAAAATTTATGTCAACCGGGCAGACTTGAGGTTTACCCCCAATTTACCATTTCGCACAACTTTCCTCTCTGTCGGTCAAATCTAGGAGTTTGTTACAACATTTACATAAAATCCGACAAATATATATATGGAAGCTATATCTAAATCTGCACCGATTTCAACAAAACTTCGCAGACATCAATCTATACTTAATTCAGTACGCTGTGCACAATATCTACGTATGAACCGATTTCTACAGCCATATTTAAATCTGGACAGATTTCTGCAAAACTTAATATACGTTATTCTACACTCAATTCTATATGTTATCCAAACTTTCGTCTAAATCGGACACATGTGGGGTGTCTGGGGCTATATCTACACCTGAACCGATTTATTCTAGTATCAGTTCAATATGATAGGTAAAATTTCGTCTTAATCGGACAATTCTTGCTCCATTGACATAAATGGGACGAACATATATATAGAAGCTATATCTTTATCCCTTTATATGGGAGCTATATACAAATCTGAATCCGTATTCTCGGAGTGTGAAAATTTTTCTCAATTATATCGACATAGGAAAATTTTATGAAATAGCTCCTTTACAACTTCGGTATTATGAAGGTGAAAATCTCATTTTTCTACCCAAATTGTTGTAATTTGGCATTCCGTGTTCTTGAAAGGCGGAAATCATTTAGCAGAACATTTTCTACATATGTATATTCATTTTCAGGCATGACCACCTTATAAAGACCCAGTCTCGTTTTCGGTATTTTAAAGGTTTTAAGAGCACATTTAACTCAAACGTTTTACAACGTAGTATCTCTACCAAGCCTAGGTCAAGTCCGATGATGGGACCCATTGGTCCACTTCTTCGGGCACTTGACCCACAGGGGGTCCAAATTTTAAATATTTATAAATTCTATACAAGACGAATGGAATATCGGATTGAACCAAATTCTGCAGATACTATTATATTTACTATGCCTAGATTAAGTCCGAAGGTGAGATTCGTCGACCCTCTCCTTCTGGTACCTTCTGACTGCGTCCTTAAAATTGGTAAAGAATGAATGAAATGTTTAAATTTATATAATCCACTAATAAGAGCGGGCAACATATATAAGGCTAGTCTATAACGTCTCCGTTTTTAAGCGCTGTTATAAGGGCTCACTATTTCAGCTCATCAAAATAGACTCCTCTCTGCTTGACCGTATTGATTTTTTTCAGTTCCCTATTGTTGGGCTGCTATAAAGTGGACTATAAGTACTCCAATCATCTCGTCTCCTTCAGCTCTGTAGTATCCTAATATTTTAAATAAAATATAAAAATAATCAATGCATCATCTGTCCTTCGTCCTGTAATTTATTTTAAGGGAAAGAAAATAGTCCAACTTAAAAAATGTTATCACAGAAATCTTTCCATGAAAATAGATGTCGATAAATGAAATAATTTTTTTTTAAATGTTCCATAAAATTTGAATACAATTGCCAAGGAATTTACCTTAGAAGAGCATATGCATGCATAAAATAAAAACAAAACTATTTTCAGATACTGATCTCCATCATTTTCATTTAAAACACATGTAAAATATGTACACTACGAGGCGAGAAGGCGTTGACGGATTTCTTTTGGTTATTCACATATGCCCAACCTACCCTACAAAAAAACCATACAATGAGTCGTAGGGAGTACTCAATGTAAACGGTGATGGTGGTGATGGTACAGTACTGCCTCCATGTGAGTTCGTATGTATGTATGTACGTATCAATGAAATTTCATACTAAACATCTGTTTCCTTATGTGACATTATTTTTGAGAAGAAAACGAAAAAAAACTATTTCCACCAAAAAATACAAAATGCGAAACAAAAGATCCACATGTAATGTCACTGTTGAGTATTTAAAGCGGCACGCATTTAATCTGATCATGTGGAAATATGTGTTTGTGTGCATGTGACACAAATACAATTGACAATAAGAACAATAACAAAGTGACACAGTGTTTTGAATAGGGCGAATAGTTAGGCGTTGCTAATGAGGGATTTTAAGGGGAATATAAGTGCCAGAACCTAGGGTAAAATAGATGAGATAAAATGGCAGGGAGTCCTGAAACGTGCAGTCCCTATAGACGGAAGGAGGGATTCTCTATAGAGGAACTGAAGGCAGTTCCTATTCACGAGCTGACGGGAATATCCATAGACGAACTAAAGGAAGTTTCTATAGGCGAGCTAAAGAAAGATTTTATAGACGAGCTGAACGGCGTCTTTCATAGACGAGCTGAACGGCGTCTTTCATAGACGAGCTGAACGGCGTCTTTCATAGACGAGCTGAACGCGTCTTTCATAGACGAGCTGAACGGCGTCTTTCATAGACGAGCTGAACCGCGTCTTTCATAGACGAGCTGAAGGGAGTCTATCATAGACGAGCTGAAGGGAGTCTATCATAGACGAGCGGAAGTAGAGAGTCTTCAATAGACGAGCTAAAGGGAGTCTTTCATAGACGAGCTGAAGGGAGTCTATCATAGACGAGCTGAAGCAGGGAGTCTTTCATAGAAGAGCTGAAGCAGAGAGTCTTTCATAGACGAGCTGAAGCAGGGAGTCTTTCATAGACGAGCTGAAGCAGGGAGTCTTTCACTCAAGGGAGTTGTCTATATAGACGAGCCGAAGGTAGTCTCTGTAGACAAGCTGAAGGGCGTCTTTCATAGACGACCTGAAGCAGGAAGACTCATAGACGTTTTGGAGCAGCAGCTGAGGCATGGAGTCTCATATATACAAGCAAAAGCAGGGAGTCTTCAAAGGCGACCTGAATCAGAGTGTCTTTCATAGACGTGTTGAAGCAGGGAGCCCTTCATAGACGACCTAAAGTAGGAAGTCCTTCACTGTCCAGTCGAGTCTTTCATAGATCATGCGGGGTGAAGTTCAGGAAGTTTGAAATGTTTTGCCAGTCAACTAACTCAAACCACTGTGCTCACGAAAAAAGATGATGATTTGCTTTAAAGTAGAACACCATATGAGAAATATCAAATGTTCGGATGATGCTGTGAGACAAAATTTTGTCATTGCCGATGGAGCACATGAAACACTCATAAAATAGAATAGATTGAAACCAAAACATGTTTATGTTTTCGCTTTGTTATTTGTCAAACCATAAAACTTTACCGATCATGCAGAGATTTTCGATAACACTACACACCGAACAATAGAACCAAAGATAACAAGCAATTCAAACGACACTACCTTTGACCGACCAACTGATAGCAGATAATCCTTTAATTATAAAAAAATAAAATTCAAAACATACGCACGCACACACAACAATGATGATCCTTTAATAATCCCAACATTCAATACCCACAACAGCATCATTATAAAGGACAATTTTTTCGAGTTTTGTCACAACAAAAGGAAATTCCAACAAAGACACACAGGACAAAGCCCATTAAACAATTTTTTTCTTCCTTAGAATAAACTAAGGCAAATAAGGCAAAAAAATTGTCATAAGGAAGCAAACATAATAAGAAGCATAAGTAGGGAGTGAATGAATGAAAATAAAAAACAACATTAGAAAATTGTCCAAATCATTATGTATGCTTCGATGTTTTTTCAAGGGTCTCTGCTTTCAGCAACAATCAACAGGAATCTCAGCTCTCGCATCTCTCTAGTACACAATGTTTTCGTTATTATTATTGTTGTTGTTGTTACTAGTGTTGTACCTTAAAATATCTAAACGCTTCGTTGATTTCCTTGAATATTAGGGCCAAAGGACACACAGCTACATTTTTTTTTTTTTTTGGTTCAAGTACTTTAAGGTTTGCGCAGAGTACAGCAAAGATAATAATGGCGTGACAGTCGGTATTGTTCGGGGTCAGGGATTATAGCCCCGAAAAAATAACAACACAACCAACCTATCAAAACAGAAAATCCCGAACTTATGAAAACACCAAAGGACAATATTTTTGTCCGAGCAGGATTCATTCCCTATTCAAGTACCCCTCTAATGTTGTTCCAGGTTGCCGCTCATCTATGTAAACAAGACGAAGAAGAATATGAAGAATTGCTTAAGTACATCATACCAAAAGTAGATGAAATTGTTGCTTAAGTATAATTTTCTTCCCAGTTTTTTCTTTTTCTTTACAAGAAAATTAACAAATTATGTTATGATGAGAATAATAAGGATGGATTTTTATTTCGTCCGAGAGAAATGTGAATTTTATGAATCATAAGTGGACTGGTCATCGTTATACAGCTTGCA
>NW_026874361.1:0-16147 GCF_032173495.1 Musca vetustissima
ACCTACTTTCAGAATATATACACCTTATGCCAAAAACCAAACTTTCGCCTAACGGATTTTCCCGATTTTCATTGCAAGTCCCAGTGACAGTGGGGACTCTGTGTAGAAAACTTCATATTGCGCAAAAACTAAAATGGACGCAGTATGAAGACCCACATCAAGTGGAAGGTCTCGAAATGTGGTTTCAGAATATATACACCTTGTGCCGAAAAACAAACTTTCGCCTAACCGATTTTCTCGGTTTTCATTGCCAATCTCAGTGACAGTGGGGACTCTGTGTAGAAAACGTCAAATTGCGCAAAAACTAAAATGGACGCTAGTCTCAGTGACAGTGGGGACTCTGGGTAGAAAACGCCATATTGCGCAAAAACTAACATGGACGCAGTATGGAGACCCACATCAATTGAAAGGTCTCGAAACGTACTTTCAGAATATATACACCTTATGTCGAAAACCAAACTTTCGGTATCGAAACGTACTTTCAGAATATATGCACCTTATGCCGAAAAACAAACTTTCGCCTAACGGATTTTCTTGATTTTCATTGCAAGTCTCAGTGACAGTGGCGACTCTGTGTAGAAAACGTCATATTGCGCAAAAACTAAAATGGACGCAGTATGGAGACCCACATCAGGTGAAAGGTCTCGAAATGTGCTTTCAGAATATATACATCTTATGCCGAAAAACAAACTTTCGCCAAACGGATTTTCTCGATTTTCATTGCAAGTCCCAGTGACAGTGGGGACTCTGTGTAGAAAACGTCATATTGCGCAAAAGCTAAAATGGACGCAGTATGAAGACCCACATCAATTGAAAGGTCTCGAAATGTACTTTCAGAATATATACACCATATGCCAAAAACCAAACTTTCGCCTAACGGATTTTGTCGATTTTCATTGCAAGTTGCAGTGACAGTGGGGACTCTGTGTAGAAAACGTCATATTGCGCAAAAACTAAAATGGACGCAGTACGGAGACCCACATCAATTGAAAGGTCTCGAAACCTACTTTCAGAATATATACACCGTATGCCAAAAACCAAACTTTCGCCTAACGGATTTTCTCGATTTTCATTGCAAGTCCCAGTGACAGTGGGGACTCTGTGTAGAAAACGTCATATTGCGCAAAAACTAAAATGGACGCAGTATGGAGACCCACATCAAGTGAAAGGTCTCGAAATGTACTTTCAGAATATATGCACCTTATGCCGAAAAACAAACTTTCGCCTAACGGATTTTCTTGATTTTCATTGCAAATCTCAGTGACAGTGGGGACTCTGTGTAGAAAACGTCATATTGCGCAAAAACTAAAATGGACGCAAGTCTCAGTGACAGTGGGGACTCTGTGTAAAAAACGTCATATTGCGCAAAAACTAAAATGGACGCAGTATGGAGACCCATATCAAGTGAAAGGTCTCGAAATGTACTTTCAGAATATATGCACCTTGTGCCGAAAAACAAACTTTCGCCTAACCGATTTTCTCGATTTTCATTGCAAATCTCAGTGACAGTGGGGACTCTGTGTAGAAAACGTCATATTGCGCAAAAACTAAAATGGACGCAAGTCTCAGTGACAGTGGGGACTCTGTGTAAAAAACGCCATATTGCGCAAAAACTAAAATGGACGCAGTATGGAGACCCACATCAAGTGAAAGGTCTCGAAATGTACTTTTCAGAATATATGCACCTTATGCCGAAAAACAAACTTTCGCCTAACGGATTTTCTTGATTTTCATTGCAAGTATCAGTGACAGTGGGGACTCTGTGTAAAAAACGTCATATTGCGCAAAAACTAAAATGGACGCACATCACGTGAAAGATCTCGAAATGTACTTTTCAGAATATATGCACCTTATGCCGAAAAACAAACTTTCGCTTAACGGATTTTCTTGATTTTCATTGCAAGTATCAGTGACAGTGTGGACTCTGTGTAAAAAACGTCATATTGCGCAAAAACTAAAATGGACGAAGTATGTTCACCTAATGCCGAAGAACACACTATCGCCTAACGGATTTTCTCGATATTCATTGCAAGTCCCAGTGACAGTGGGGACTCTGTGTAGAAAACTTCATATTGCGCAAAAACTAAAATGGACGCAGAATGGAGACCCACATCAATTGAAAGGTCTCGAAATGTACTTTCAGAATATATACACCTTATGCCGAAAAACAAACTTTCGCCTAACGGATTTTCTCGATTTTCATTGCAAATCTCAGTGACAGTGGGGACTCTGTGTAGAAAACGTCATATTGCGCAAAAACTAAAATGGACGCAGTATGGAGACCCACATCAATTGAAAAGTCTCGAAATGTACTTTCAGAATATATACACCTTATGCCGAAAAACAAACTTTCGCCTAACGGACTTTCTCGATTTCCTTGCAAGTCTCAGTGACAGTGGGGACTCTGTGTAGAAAACGCCATATTGCGCAAAACTAAAATGGACGCAGTATGGAGACCCACATCAATTGAAAGGTCTCGAAACGTACTTTCAGAATATATACACCTTATGCCGAAAACAAACTTTCGCCTAACGGATTTTCTCGATTTTCATTGCAAGTCCCAGTGACAGTGGGGACTCTGTGTAGAAAACGTCATATTGGGCAAAAACTAAAATGGACGCAGTATGGAGACCCACATCAAGTGAAAGGTCTCGAAATGTACTTTCAGAATATATGCACCTTATGCCGAAAAACAAACTTTCGCCTAACGGATTTTCTTGATTTTCATTGCAAGTCTCAGTGACAGTGGGGACTCTGTGTAAAAAACGTCATATTGCGCAAAAACTAAAATGGACGAAGTATGGAGACCCACATCAATTGAAAGGTCTCGAAATGTACTTTCAGAATATATACACCATATGCCAAAAAACAAACTTTCGCCTAACGGATTTTCTCGATATTCATTGCAAGTCCCAGTGACAGCGGCGACTCTGTGTAGAAAACTTCATATTGCGCAAAAACTAAAATGGACGCAGAATGGAGACCCACATCAATTGAAAGGTCTCCAAAAGTGGTTTCAGAATATATACACCTTGTGCCGAAAAACAAACTTTCGCCTAACCGATTTTCTCGGTTTTCATTGCAAATCTCAGTGACAGTGGCGACTCTGTCTAGAAAACGTCATATTGCGCAAAAACTAAAATGGACGCAGTATGGAGACCCACATCAATTGAAAGGTCTCGAAATGTACTTTCAGAATATATACACCATATGCCGTAAAACAAACATTCGCCTAACGGATTTTCTCGATTTTCATTGCAAGTTGCAGTGACAGTGGGGACTCTGTGTAGAAAACGTCATATTGCGCAAAAACTAAAATGGACGCAGTACGGAGACCCACATCAATTGAAAGGTCTCGAAACCTACTTTCAGAATGTATACACCTTATGCCAAAAACCAAACTTTCGCCTAACGGATTTTCTCGATTTTCATTGCAAGTCCCAGTGACAGTGGGGACTCTGTGTAGAAAACGTCATATTGCGCAAAAACTAAAATGGACGCAGTATGGAGACCCACATCAAGGTCTCGAAATGTACTTTTCAGAATATATGCACCTTATGCCGAAAAACAAACTTTCGCCTAACGGATTTTCTTGATTTTCATTGCAAATCTCAGTGACAGTGGGGACAGTGGGGAAATGGACGAAGTATGGAGACCCACATCAATTGAAAGGTCTCGAAATGTACTTTCAGAATATATACACCATATGCCAAAAAACAAACTTTCGCCTAACGGATTTTCTCGATATTCATTGCAAGTCCCAGTGACAGCGGGGACTCTGTGTAGAAAACTTCATATTGCGCAAAAACTAAAATTGACGCAGAATGGAGACCCACATCAATTGAAAGGTCTCGAAATGTGGTTTCAGAATATATACACCTTGTGCCGAAAACAAACTTTCGCCTAACCGATTTTCTCGGTTTTCATTGCAAATCTCAGTGACAGTGGCGACTCTGTCTAGAAAACGTCATATTGCGCAAAAACTAAAATGGACGCAGAATGGAGACCCACATCAAGTGAAAGGTCTCGAAACGTACTTTCAGAATATATACACCTTATGTCGAAAACCAAACTTTCGCCTAACGGATTTTCTCGATTTTCATTGCAAGTTGCAGTGACAGTGGGGACTCTGTGTAGAAAACGTTAGATTGCGCAAAAACTAAAATGGACGCAGTATGGAGACCCACATCAAGTGAAAGGTCTCGAAATGTACTTTTCAGAATATATACACCTTGTGCCGAAAAACAAACTTTCGCCTAACCGATTTTCTCGGTTTTCATTTCAAATCTCTGTGACAGTGGCGACTCTGTCTAGAAAACGTCATATTGCGCAAAAACTAAAATGGACGCAGTATGGAGACCCACATCAATTGAAAGGTCTCGAAATGTACTTTCAGAATATACACACCATATGCCAAAAAACAAACTTTCGCCTAACGGATTTTCTCGATTTTCATTGCAAGTTGCAGTGACAGTGGGGACTCTGTGTAGAAAACGTCATATTGCGCAAAAACTAAAATGGACGCAGTACGGAGACCCACATCAATTGAAAGGTCTCGAAACCTACTTTCAGAATATATACACCTTATGCCAAAAACCAAACTTTCGCCTAACGGATTTTCTCGATTTTCATTGCAAGTCCCAGTGACAGTGGGGACTCTGTGTAGAAAACGTCATATTGCGCAAAAACTAAAATGGACGCAGTATGGAGACCCACATCAAGGTCTCGAAATGTACTTTTCAGAATATATGCACCTTATGCCGAAAAACAAACTTTCGCCTAACGGATTTTCTTGATTTTCATTGCAAATCTCAGTGACAGTGGGGACTCTGTGTAGAAAACGTCATATTGCGCAAAAACTAAAATGGACGCAAGTCTCAGTGACAGTGGGGACTCTGTGTAAAAAACGTCATATTGCGCAAAAACTAAAATCGACGCAGTATGGAGACCCACATCAAGTGAAAGGTCTCGAAATGTACTTTCAGAATATATGCACCTTGTGCCGAAAAACAAACTTTCGCCTAACCGATTTTCTCGGTTTTCATTGCAAATCTCAGTGACAGTGGGGACTCTGTGTAGAAAACGTCAAATTGCGCAAAAACTAAAATGGACGCAAGTCTCAGTGACAGTGGGGACTCTGTGTAAAAAACGCCATATTGCGCAAAAACTAAAATGGACGCAGTATGGAGACCCACATCAATTGAAAGGTCTCGAAACGTACTTTCAGAATATATACACCTTATGTCGAAAACCAAACTTTCGCCTAACGGATTTTCTCGATTTTCATTGCAAGTCCCACTGACAGTGGGGACTCTGTGTAGAAAACGTCATATTGCGCAAAAACTAAAATGGACGCAGTATGGAGACCCACATCAAGTGAAAGGTCTCGAAATGTACTTTCAGAATATATGCACCTTATGCCGAAAAACAAACTTTCGCCTAACGGATTTTCTTGATTTTCATTGCAAGTATCAGTGACAGCGGGGACTCTGTGTAGAAAACTTCATATTGCGCAAAAACTAAAATGGACGCAGAATGGAGACCCACATGAATTGAAAGGTCTCGAAATGTGGTTTCAGAATATATACACCTTGTGCCGAAAAACAAACTTTCGCCTAACCGATTTTCTCGGTTTTCATTGCAAATCTCAGTGACAGTGGCGACTCTGTCTAGAAAACGTCATATTGCGCAAAAACTAAAATGGACGCAGTATGGAGACCCACATCAATTGAAAGGTCTCGAAATGTACTTTCAGAATATATACACCATATGCCAAAAAACAAACTTTCGCCTAACGGATTTTCTCGATTTTCATTGCAAGTTGCAGTGACAGTGGGGACTCTGTGTAGAAAACGTCATATTGCGCAAAAACTAAAATGGACGCAGTACGGAGACCCACATCAATTGAAAGGTCTCGAAACCTACTTTCAGAATATATACACCTTATGCCAAAAACCAAACTTTCGCCTAACGGATTTTCTCGATTTTCATTGCAAGTCCCAGTGACAGTGGGGACTCTGTGTAGAAAACGTCATATTGCGCAAAAACTAAAATGGACGCAGTATGGAGACCCACATCAAGGTCTCGAAATGTACTTTTCAGAATATATGCACCTTATGCCGAAAAACAAACTTTCGCCTAACGGATTTTCTTGATTTTCATTGCAAATCTCAGTGACAGTGGGGACAGTGGGGAAATGGACGAAGTATGGAGACTCACATCAATTGAAAGGTCTCGAAATGTACTTTCAGAATATACACACCATATGCCAAAAAACAAACTTTCGCCTAACGGATTTTCTCGATATTCATTGCAAGTCCCAGTGACAGCGGGGACTCTGTGTAGCAAACTTCATATTGCGCAAAAACTAAAATGGGCGCAGAATGGAGACCCACATCAATTGAAAGGTCTCGAAATGTGGTTTCAGAATATATACACCTTGTGCCGAAAAACAAACTTTCGCCTAACCGATTTTCTCGATTTTCATTGCAAATCTCAGTGACAGTGGGGACTCTGGGTAGAAAACGCCATATTGCGCAAAAACTAAAATGGATGCAGTATGGAGACCCACATCAATTGAAAGGTCTCGAAACGTACTTTCAGAATATATACACCTTATGTCGAAAACCAAACTTTCGCCTAACGGATTTTCTCGATTTTCATTGCAAGTTGCAGTGACAGTGGGGACTCTGTGTAGAAAACGTCATATTGCGCAAAAACTAAAATGGACGCAGTATGGAGACCCACATCAAGTGAAAGGTCTCGAAATGTACTTTTCAGAATATATGCACCTTATGCCGAAAAACAAACTTTCGCCTAACGGATTTTCTTGATTTTCATTGCAAGTCTCAGTGACAGTGGGGACTCTGTGTAAAAAACGTCATATTGCGCAAAAACTAAAATGGACGAAGTATGGAGACCCACATCAATTGAAAGGTCTCGAAATGTACTTTCAGAATATATACACCATATGCCAAAAAACAAACTTTCGCCTAACGGATTTTCTCGATATTCATTGCAAGTCCCAGTGACAGCAGGGACTCTGTGTAGAAAACTTCATATTGCGCAAAAACTAAAATGGACGCAGAATGGAGACCCACATCAATTGAAAGGTCTCGAAATGTGGTTTCAGAATATATACACCTTGTGCCGAAAAACAAACTTTCGCCTAACCGATTTTCTCGGTTTTCATTGCAAATCTCAGTGACAGTGGCGACTCTGTCTAGAAAACGTCATATTGCGCAAAAACTAAAATGGACGCAGTATGGAGACCCACATCAAGTGAAAGGTCTCGAAATGTACTTTCAGAATATATACACCATATGCCAAAAAACAAACTTTCGCCTAACGGATTTTCTCGATTTTCATTGCAAGTTGCAGTGACAGTGGGGACTCTGTGTAGAAAACGTCATATTGCGCAAAAACTAAAATGGACGCAGTACGGAGACCCACATCAATTGAAAGGTCTCGAAACCTACTTTCAGAATATATACACCTTATGCCAAAAACCAAACTTTCGCCTTACGGATTTTCTCGATTTTCATTGCAAGTCCCAGTGACAGTGGGGACTCTGTGTAGAAAACGTCATATTGCGCAAAAACTAAAATGGACGCAGTATGGAGACCCACATCAAGGTCTCGAAATGTACTTTTCAGAATATATGCACCTTATGCCGAAAAACAAACTTTCGCCTAACGGATTTTCTTGATTTTCATTGCAAATCTCAGTGACAGTGGGGACTCTGTGTAGAAAACGTCATATTGCGCAAAAACTAAAATGGACGCAAGTCTCAGTGACAGTGGGGACTCTGTGTAAAAAACGTCATATTGCGCAAAAACTAAAATGGACGCAGTATGGAGACCCACATCAAGTGAAAGGTCTCGAAATGTACTTTTCAGAATATATGCACCTTGTGCCGAAAAACAAACTTTCGCCTAACCGATTTTCTCGGTTTTCATTGCAAATCTCAGTGACAGTGGGGACTCTGTGTAGAAAACGTCATATTGCGCAAAAACTAAAATGGACGCAGTATGGAGACCCACATCAAGTGAAAGGTCTCGAAATGTACTTTCAGAATATATGCACCTTATGCCGAAAAACAAACTTTCGCCTAACGGATTTTCTTGATTTTCATTGCAAGTATCAGTGACAGTGGGGACTCTGTGTAAAAAACGTCATATTGCGCAAAAACTAAAATGGACGAAGTATGGAGACCCACATCAATTGAAAGGTCTCGAAATGTACTTTCAGAATATATACACCATATGCCAAAAAACAAACTTTCGCCTAACGGATTTTCTCGATATTCATTGCAAGTCCCAGTGACAGCGGGGACTCTGTGTAGAAAACTTCATATTGCGCAAAAACTAAAATGGACGCAGAATGGAGACCCACATCAATTGAAAGGTCTCGAAATGTGGTTTCAGAATATATACACCTTGTGCCGAAAACCAAACTTTCACCTAACGGATTTTCTCGATTTTCATTGCAAGTCTCAGTGACAGTGGCGACTCTGTCTAGAAAACGTCATATTGCGAAAAACTAAAATGGACGCAGTATGGAGACCCACATCAATTGAAAGGTCTCGAAATGTACTTTCAGAATATAAACACCATATGCCAAAAAACAAACTTTCGCCTAACGGATTTTCTCGATATTCATTGCAAGTTGCAGTGACAGTGGGGACTCTGTGTAAAAAACGCCATATTGCGCAAAAACTAAAGTGGACGCAGTATGGAGACCCACATCAATTGAAAGGTCTCGAAACGTACTTTCAGAATATATACACGTTATGTCGAAAACCAAACTTTCGCCTAACGGATTTTCTCGATTTTCATTGCAAGTCCCAGTGACAGTGGGGACTCTGTGTAGAAAACGTCATATTGCGCAAAAACTAAAATGGACGCAGTATGGAGACCCACATCAAGTGAAAGGTCTCGAAATGTACTTTCAGAATATATGCACCTTATGCCGAAAAACAAACTTTCGCCTAACGGATTTTCTTGATTTTCATTGCAAGTCTCAGTGACAGTGGGGACTCTGTGTAAAAAACGTCATATTGCGCAAAAACTAAAATGGACGAAGTATGGAGACCCACATCAATTGAAAGGTCTCGAAATGTACTTTCAGAATATATACACCATATGCCAAAAAACAAACTTTCGCCTAACGGATTTTCTCGATATTCATTGCAAGTCCCAGTGACAGCGGGGACTCTGTGTAGAAAACTTCATATTGCGCAAAAACTAAAATGGACGCAGAATGGAGACCCACATCAATTGAAAGGTCTCGAAATGTGGTTTCAGAATATATATACCTTGTGCCGAAAAACAAACTTTCGCCTAACGGATTTTCTCGATATTCATTGCAAGTTGCAGTGACAGTGGGGACTCTGTGTAAAAAACGCCATATTGCGCAAAAACTAAAATGGACGCAGTATGGAGACCCACAACAATTGAAAGGTCTCGAAACGTACTTTCAGAATATATACACCTTTAGTCGAAAACCAAATTTTCGCCTAACTGTTTTTTTTTTGATTTTCATTGCAAGACCCAGTGACAGTGGGGACTCTGTGTAGAAAACGTCATATTGCGCAAAAACTAAAATGGACGCAGTACGGAGACCCACATCAAGTGAAAGGTCTCGAAATGTACCTTTCAGAATATATGCAACTTATGCCGAAAAACAATTTTTCGCCTAACGGATTTTCTTGATTTTCATTGCAAGTCTCAGTGACAGTGGCGACTCTGTCTAGAAAACGTCATATTGCGCAAAAACTAAAATGGACGCAGTATGAAGGCCCACATCAAGTGAAAGGTCTTGAAACCTACTTTCAGAATATATACATCTTATGCCGAAAAACAAACTTTCGCCTAACGGATTTTCTCGATTTTCATTGCAAGTCTCAGTGACAGTGGAGACACTGTGTAGAAAACGCCATATTGCGCAAAAACTAAAATGGACGTAGTATGGAGACCCACATCCATTGAAAGGTCTCGAAACCTACTTTCAGAATATATACACCTTATGCCAAAAATAAACTTCCGCCTAACGGATTTTCTCGATTTTCATTGCAAGTCCCAGTGACAGTGGGGACTCTGTCTAGAAAACGTCATATTGCGCAAAAACTAAAATGGACGCAGTATGAAGACCCACATCAATTGAAAGGTCTCGAAATGTACTTTCAGAATATATACACCATATGCCAAAAAACAAACTTTCGCCTAACGGATTTTCTCGATTTTCATTGCAAGTTGCAGTGACAGTGGGGACTCTGTGTAGAAAACGTCATATTGCGCAAAAACTAAAATGGACGCAGTACGGAGACCCACATCCATTGAAAGGTCTCGAAACCTACTTTCAGAATACATACACCTTATGTCGAAAAACAAATTTCGCCTAACGGATTTTCTCGTTTTTCATTGCAAATCTCAGTGACCGTGGGGACTCTGTGTAGAAAACGTCATATTGCGCAAAAACTAAAATGGACGCAGTATGGATACCCACATCAAGTGAAAGGTCTTGAAAACTACTTTCAGAATATATACACCTTATGCCGAAAAACAAACTTTCGCCTAACGGATTTTCTCGATTTTCATTGCAAGTCTCAGTGACAGTGGGGACTCTGCGTAGAAAACGCCATATTGCGCAAAAACTAAAATGGACGCAGTATGAAGATCCACATCAAGTGAAAGGACTGGAAACCTACTTTCAGAATATATACACCATATGCCAAAAAACAAACTTTCGCCTAACGGATTTTCTCGATTTTCATTGCAAGTTGCAGTGACAGTGGGGACTCTGTGTAGAAAACTTCATATTGCGCAAAAACTAAAATGGACGCAGTACGGAGACCCACATCAATTGAAAGGTCTCGAAACCTACTTTCAGAATATATACACCTTATGCCGAAAAACAAATTTCGCCTAACGGATTTTCTCGTTTTTCATTGCAAGTCTCAGTGACAGTGGGGACTCTGTGTAAAAAACGCCATATTGCGCAAAAACTAAAATGGACGCAGTATAGAGACCCACATCAATTGAAAGGTCTCGAAATGTGGTTTCAGAATATATACACCTTGTGCCGAAAAACAAACTTTCGCCTAACCGATTTTCTCGATTTTCATTGCAAATCTCAGTGACAGTGGGGACTCTGTGTAGAAAACGTCATATTGCGCAAAAACTAAAATGGACGCAGTATGGAGAACCACATCAAGTGAAAGGTCTTGAAACCTTTTTTTAGAATATATACACCTTATGCCGAAAAACAAACTTTCGCCTAACGGATTTTCTCGTTTTTCATTGCAAGTCTCAGTGACAGTGGGGACTCTGGGTAGAAAACGCCATATTGCGCAAAAACTAAAATGGACGCAGTACGGAGACCCACATCAATTGAAAGGTCTCGAAATGTACTTTCAGAATATATACACCTTATGTCGAAAACCAAACTTTCGCCTAACGGATTTTCTCGATTTTCATTGCAAGACCCAGTGACAGTGGGGACTCTGTGTAGAAAACGTCATATTGCGCAAAAACTAAAATGGACGCAGTACGGAGACCCACATCAAGTGAAAGGTCTCGAAATGTACCTTTCAGAATATATGCAACTTATGCCGAAAAACAAACTTTCGCCTAACGGATTTTCTTGATTTTCATTGCAAGTCTCAGTGACAGTGGCGACTCTGTGTAGAAAACGCCATATTGCGCAAAAACTAAAATGGATGCAGTATGAAGACCCACATCAATTGAAAGGTCTTGAAATGTACTTTCAGAATATATACATCTTATGCCGAAAAACAAACTTTCGCCTAACGGATTTTCTCGATTTTCATTGCAAGTCTCAGTGACAGTGGAGACACTGTGTAGAAAACGCCATATTGCGCAAAAACTAAAATGGACGCAGTATGAAGACCCACATCAAGTGGAAGGTCTCGAAACCTACTTTCAGAATATATACACCTTATGCCAAAAATAAACTTCCGCCTAACGGATTTTCTCGATTTTCATTGCAAGTCCCAGTGACAGTGGGGACTCTGTGTAGAAAACGCCATATTGCGCAAAAACTAAAATGGACGCAGTATGAAGACCCACATCAATTGAAAGGTCTCAAAATGTACTTTCAGAATATATACACCATATGCCAAAAAACAAACTTTCGCCTAACGGATTTTCTCGATTTTCATTGCAAGTTGCAGTGACAGTGGGGACTCTGTGTAGAAAACGTCATATTGCGCAAAAACTAAAATGGACGCAGTACGGAGACCCACATCCATTGAAAGGTCTCGAAACCTACTTTCAGAATATTTACACCTTATGCCGAAAAACAAATTTCGCCTAACGGATTTTCTCGTTTTTCATTGCAAATCTCAGTGACCGTGGGGACTCTGTGTAGAAAACGTCATATTGCGCAAAAACTAAAATGGACGCAGTATGGATACCCACATCAAGTGAAAGGTCTTGAAACCTACTTTCAGAATATAAACACCTTATGCCGAAAAACAAACTTTCGCCTAACGGATTTTCTCGATTTTCATTGCAAGTCTCAGTGACAGTGGGGACTCTGTGTAAAAAACGCCATATTACGCAAAAACTAAAATGGACGCAGTATGGAGATCCACATCAATTGAAAGGTCTCGAAATGTACTATTAGAATATATACACCTTATGTCGAAAACCATATTGCGCAAAAACTAAAATGGACGCAGTATGAAGACCCACATCAAGTGAAAGGTCTCGAAACCTTCTTTCAGAATATATACACCTTATGCCAAAAAACAAACTTCCGCCTAACGGATTTTCTCGATTTTCATTGCAAGTCCCAGTGACAGTGGGGACTCTGTCTAGAAAACGTCATATTGCGCAAAAACTAAAATGGACGCAGTATGGAGACCCACATCAATTGAAAGGTCTCGAAACCTACTTTCAGAATATATACACCATATGCCAAAAAACAAACTTTCGCCTAACGGATTTTCTCGATTTTCATTGCAAGTTCCAGTGACAGTGGGGACTCTGTGTAGAAAACGCCATATTGCGCAAAAACTAAAATGGACGCAGTACGGAGACCCACATCAATTGAAAGGTCTCGAAACCTACTTTCAGGATATATACACCTTATGCCGAAAAACAAATTTCGCCTAACGGATTTTCTCGTTTTTCATTGCAAGTCTCAGTGACAGTGGGGACTCTGTGTAAAAAACGCCATATTGCGCAAAAACTAAAATGGACGCAGTATAGAGACCCACATCAATTGAAAGGTCTCGAAATGTGGTTTCAGAATATATACACCTTGTGCCGAAAAACAAACTTTCGCCTAACCGATTTTCTCGATTTTCATTGCAAATCTCAGTGACAGTGGGGACTCTGTGTAGAAAACGTCATATTGCGCAAAAACTAAAATGGACGCAGTATGGAGAACCACATCAAGTGAAAGGTCTTGAGACCTTTTTTTAGAATATATACACCTTATGCCGAAAAACAAACTTTCGCCTAACGGATTTTCTCGTTTTTCATTGCAAGTCTCAGTGACAGTGGGGACTCTGTGTAAAAAACGCCATATTGCGCAAAAACTAAAATGGACGCAGTATGGAGACCCACATCAATTGAAAGGTCTCGAAATGTACTTTCAGAATATATACACCATATGCCAAAAAACAAACTTTCGCCTAACGGATTTTCTCGATTTTCATTGCAAGTTGCAGTGACAGTGGGGACTCTGTGTAGAAAACGTCATATTGCGCAAAAACTAAAATGGACGCAGTACGGAGACCCACATCAAGTGAAAGGTCTTGAAACCTTTTTTAGAATATATACACCTTATGCCGAAAAACAAACTTTCGCCTAACGGATTTTCTCGTTTTTCATTGCAAGTCTCAGTGAGAGTGGGGACTCTGTGTAAAAAACGCCATATTGCGCAAAAACTAAAATGGACGCAGTACGGAGACCCACATGAATTGAAAGGTCTCGAAATGTACTTTCAGAATATATACACCTTATGTCGAAAACCAAACTTACGCCTAACGGATTTTCTCGATTTTCATTGCAAGTCCCAGTGACAGTGGGGACTCTGTGTAGAAAACGTCATATTGCGCAAAAACTAAAATGGACGCAGTATGAAGACCCACATCAAGTGAAAGGTCTCGAAACCTTCTTTCAGAATATATACACCTTATGCCAAAAAACAAACTTCCGCCTAACGGATTTTCTCGATTTTCATTGCCAGTCCCAGTGACAGTGGGGACTCTGTCTAGAAAACGTCATATTGCGCAAAAACTAAAATGGACGCAGTATGGAGACCCACATCAATTGAAAGGTCTCGAAATGTACTTTCAGAATATATACACCATATGCCAAAAAACAAACTTTCGCCTAACGGATTTTCTCGATTTTCATTGCACGTTGCAGTGACAGTGGGTACTCTGTGTAGAAAACGCTATATTGCGCAAAAACTAAAATGGACGCAGTACGGAGACCCACATCAATTGAAAGGTCTCGAAACCTACTTTCAGAATATATACACCTTATGCCGAAAAACAAATTTCGCCTAACGGATTTCTTCGTTTTTCATTGCAAGTCTCAGTGACAGTGGGGACTCTGTGTAAAAAACGCCATATTGCGCAAAAACTAAAATGGACGCAGTATGGAGACCCACATCAATTGAAAGGTCTCGAAATGTGGTTTCAGAATATATACACCTTGTGCCGAAAAACGAACTTTCGCCTAACGGATTTTCTCGATTTTCATCGCAAGTCCCAGTGACAGTGGGGACCCACATCAAGTGAAAGGTCTCGAAATGTACCTTTCAGAATATATGCACCTTATGCCGAAAAAAAAACTTTCGCCTAACGGATTTTCTTGATTTTCATTGCAAGTCCCAGTGACAGTGGCGACTCTGTCTAGAAAACGTCATATTGCGCAAAAACTTAAATGAACGCAGTATGGAGACCCACATCAATTGAAAGGTCTAGAAATGTACTTTCAGAATATATACACCATATGCCAAAAAACAAACTTCCGCCTAACGGATTTTCTCGATTTTCATTGCAAGTCCCAGTGACAGTGGGGACTCTGTGTAGAAAACGTCATATTGCGCAAAAACTAAAATGGACGCAGTATGGAGACCCACATCAATTGAAAGGTCTCGAAATGTACTTTCAGAATATATACACCATATGCCAAAAAACAAACTTTCGCCTAACGGATTTTCTCGATTTTCATTGCACGTTGCAGTGACAGTGGGAACTCTGTGTAGAAAACGCTATATTGCGCAAAAACTAAAATGGACGCAGTACGGAGACCCACATCAATTGAAAGGTCTCGAAACCTACTTTCAGAATATATACACCTTATGCCGAAAAACAAATTTCGCCTAACGGATTTCTTCGTTTTTCATTGCAAGTCTCAGTGACAGTGGGGACTCTGTGTAAAAAACGCCAATGTACTTTCAGAATATACACACCATATGCCAAAAAACAAACCTTCGCCTAACGGATTTTCTCGATTTTCATTGCAAGTCTCAGTGACAGTGGGGACTCTGTGTAGAAAACGCCATATAGCGCAAAAACTAAAATGGATGCAGTATGAAGACCCACATCAATTGAAAGGTCTTGAGTGTAGAAAACGCCATATTGCGCAAAAACTAAAATGGACGCAGTACGGAGACCCACATGAATTGAAAGGTCTCGAAATGTACTTTCAGAATATATACACCTTATGTCGAAAACCAAACTTACGCCTAACGGATTTTCTCGATTTTCATTGCAAGTCCCAGTGACAGTGGGGACTCTGTGTAGAAAACGTCATATTGCGCAAAAACTAAAATGGACGCAGTATGAAGACCCACATCAAGTGAAAGGTCTCGAAACCTTCTTTCAGAATATATAGCAAGTTGCAGTGACAGTGGGCTATATTGTTTCACATCAATTGAAAGGTCGTGAATCGTACTTTCAGAATATATACACCTTATGCGAAAAACAAATTTCGCCTAACGTCATTGCAAGTCTCAGTGACAGTGGGGACTCTGTGTAAAAAACGCCATATTGCGCAAAAACTAAAATGGACGCAGTATGGAGACCCACTTCAATTGAAAGGTCTCGAAATGTGGTTTCAGAATATATACACCTTGTGCCGAAAAACGAACTTTCGCCTAA
>NW_026874362.1:0-16124 GCF_032173495.1 Musca vetustissima
TGCCTTTTTAGACAACAGAAAATTAAAATGCGTTTTTTAGGCGTTAGAAGCGTTTAAAGGCCTTAAAATGCCTTTTTAGACCACAGAAAATTAAAATGCGTTTTTTAGGCGTTAGAAGCGTTTAAAGGCCTTAAAATGCCTTTTTAGACCACAGAAAATTAAAATGCGTTTTTTAGGCGTTAGAAGCGTTTAAAGGCCTTAAAATGTCTTTTTAGACCACAGAAAATTAAAATGCGTTTTCTAGGCGTTAGAAGCGTTTAAAGGCCTTAAAATGCCTTTTTAGACAACAGAAAATTAAAATGCGTTTTTTAGGCGTTAGAAGCGTTTAAAGGCCTTAAAATGCCTTTTTAGACCACAGAAAATTAAAATGCGTTTTTTAGGCGTTAGAAGCGTTTAAAGGCCTTAAAATGCCTTTTTAGACCACAGAAAATTAAAATGCGTTTTTTAGGCGTTAGAAGCGTTTAAAGGCCTTAAAATGCCTTTTTAGACAACAGAAAATTAAAATGCGTTTTTTAGGCATTAGAAGCGTTTAAAGGCCTTAAAATGCCTGTTTAGACCACAGAAAATTAAAATGCGTTTTTTAGGCATTAGAAGCGTTTAAAGGCCTTAAAATGCCTTTTTAGACAACAGAAAATTAAAATGCGTTTTTAGGCGTTAGAAGCGTTTAAAGGCTTTAAAATGCCTTTTTAGACCACAGAAAATTAAAATGCGTTTTTTAGGCATTAGAAGCGTTTAAAGGCCTTAAAATGCCTTTTTAGACCACAGAAAATTAAAATGCGTTTTTTAGGCGTTAGAAACGCTTAAAGGCCTTTTTAGACCACAGAGAATTAAAATGCGTTTTTTTAGCCAAACAAATGAACTGTGCCAAATTTGTGTGAAAGGTTTCCATATCTCACCGTTCACGCAAATCCAAATTGTACCAAATTTAGTTCCCCTTAGTACTTTTCGTACATATAAATACGAATTTCAACAGTAATATTATTTCCAAATTTCAGGTTTTCAGCTCTATCCATTCAAGCAAAATTCAAATAGTACTAAATTTAGTACCATATAGAACTTTTCGTACCAGTAAGTACGAATTTCTTAAACTACCTCAATCCTACAGTCAATTTCCAATTCTCAATTTGAAGATTCCAGCTCTATCCGTTCACCTAAGCTCTTCCCGTTCGCCTAATACGAAGGGTACCATATTTGGTACATTTTAGTACTTTTCGTACCATTCTAGTTCGAACAACAACAACCCACACTCAAAATTTCAAGGCAGTCACTCACTCACTTAACACTAAGCTCTTTTATATATAGATTGCCTGTTTTATTCCAAATGTTAATATGTTTACCTAACCTGGATCAACTGTATCTACGACCAGCAACGTACACAGGATTTCATTTCGGGGGACCCGGTAGTACAAAATGAAAAAAATCGCTGTTGCAGACATAAATTTACTCTAAAAAAATTTCATTTTTCTACGTCCCTGTCTACGACATCCATTTATCCTCCCCGCTGATGGTTAAATCTAAGATTTAACCATTGTGTGCTGTAAACTTGGCAGCCTCTAATATCTACCGTAATCATAGGTTAAGTCCAACTATCGGTTATATGGGTCCACAATCTCTGGTATATTCCAACTGTCACAATTTTGAAAATATATAAATTTTACCATAAACCCAGTAAGCAGTAAAGTACAGTCGGACAGCGCTGGCAATATTATACCCTATACAACTACAACTAAACATTAACTTTCAGTTGAGATCCCGATCCAGTCAAAAATTTTGTTGATATAATTCGGGGTCAAAAATTTTGTTGATATAATTCGAATCTACACTAATTATAGAATGTGCCTAAAAAATTTCAAATGAAAATCTCAAGAACTGTTGAAGATATAGCTGATTTACTGTGTCAGCATCAAGTGACGGCTAAAGGGCTTCTCAAACTTTAAACGAGTTTTTCTCTAAACATTTTTTTGCGAATGGCGGGCACGATAACTCAAAAACTAATAACCCAATCGATTTCTCTGTGAGTGTATAGCTATCGTATGAACTAGGATAAAGCCAATCGGTGAAAATCTTCCTTATTTTTTTAACTTTGTTTTTGTTCCAAAATCGGCGATTTTCTAAAAATATTTTTTCAAAGGTCCGCCATTTTATTAATTTTAGAGCGAATTATCCTAGTTCATACAAGAGCCAGACATGTACTCTTTCTAAGACCGTTGGAATTTTCGGATTTCGATGTTCCAGTGAGGAGTTATCGTGCCCGCCATCAAAAATAAGGACTTTTCTTTAATTACAAAAAACAACAACAAAAAAAATTTTGTAAATTATTTTTCATCTATTTTAAATCTTCAATTATACCAATATTTCGGGGTCACACAAATTCTTGGGCTACCATTGTGGTGTGAGATATACCCAAATGTCACACATGAGTTCTCAGATGTCGCTTAACATGTAAAGGCAATAAGTCCATATTTCACAATTTTACAGGTGAGACAAAAACTGTCAGCGACATGTGATAAATTTGGGCTTATCACCTTTACTCATCGTCACCAAACAACAACAAATGAGATAGTTGTAGATGTATTTTTACTTATTGAACATGTCTGTATCAAAATCTCAATTTCCAGAAAAAGTGGACTTATTGTTTTTTCATGTTAAGCCAGTGGTGTGTATACCTACTAGATATGTATATAAAAGGCTGAGGGTGTACCCACTTTATACTAAAAATTCCAATTTCCCTAGAGCTTTATTTAATTAATATTTTTCTCATTAAATATTTTAAAATATCCTCCTAAAAAAAGAACACGTGGTCTCTGCAATGTCATTAAAAGTCCAATAAGCACAAACCAACCAAAATATCCGCACAGGATGCATAAAAAATTAAACATGTCTGGCCGGAGGGACAGTAAACCTTTCACCAAAAATGGAACAAAAAACAACAAGCTTTTATAATTTGTTTAGTAACAATTCGTGTTTTGTTGTTGTCACTTTGTATGAAAGAGTGTGTGTGTCCGTTTGTGAGTGTCGATGAGTATTTCTGTTGTTACCGGCACAAAAGAAACCTTATAAAGGTGTGAAGTCCTTTTTCTGTTGTTGTTGTTGCTGTGTTGAACAACTTTGCCTTGTTTGCCATTCACTTCTCTTTCTCATTTGTGTTCTGTTTGCAATTTGGCAGACAATCCATATCAAACAACAACTGACACTTCAGTTGAAAGCGAATGATCCTTTTTCGGAGAACAATAAGACGTGACAAAAAGTTGTGAATATGCCGGCCGCAGTCTTTGCTTTCCCCTTTTTTTTTGGGTTTGGGGTTTTTGGTTACCGTTTTGGTTGTTGTTTTTTTGTTTCGTTTCTCCTCTTTTTTGCTGTTTTGTTTGTTCATTGACACTTGTTTTGCGTATTATATGGTTTAATTTTGTTGCTGTTCGTGTTTTTGGCTTCCTTTCGACAACATTTTTTCACTGTCATTATTATTGTCGTTGTCTGAGGTGTTGCTGATTGTGGTGACGACGGCGGCGGCTGCGGCGGCGTCGGTGGTAATGGTAAGAAGCTCAAAAATTTTATTAGGTGTGGACTTACGTTCAAAATTTTACGCTTATAAATAGTATTTCATTTCGTTTCGGATTCGGGTTCATTGTAACAATGTTTTGTTGACAAACAGAATTTTGTTCATATGTCTTGTTTGAAAGGGGTCAAAAGGTGTTAAGCGTTTGTTTTTTTTTTCGATATTATTCTGCTTTTTTTGGTAATAAAAATGAAGACCTACAAGTTTCAATTAACATACACAATGACGGAGAACACAAAACTCAAGTTCAAAGTTGAACCTTTTTGCGAGTGTGTCCAAGAGTATGATGAACTGGCGATTATTTTTGTGAAATTGAAAACGTGTTTAACAATGTATGACACATTGTATTGAAACGAAAGGGTTTCTTGGCATTTTATTTTTAGTATTTTGAAGAGTTTATTTCATATTAGTTTAAAATATTATTTTTAGGTTTTATTGCAATACATATTGAGACTGTGTGTGCATTGAAATGACACGTGCCAATGGGTGTAGATATAACATTAGATAAACAATTTTGAGAAAAATAAGTCTAAATTTAATTATATATAAATTAGAATTTAAGGAACATAAGATTTTCCGATTTAGATCTATATTTAATCTTTGTAAATTATTACCAAAATATGACGACGAAATAACGTACAAAATAGTGAAATTTTCTGGATGAAGTGGCCTCTCATCAATTACTTAAAGATACTCAGAATCCCAAAACGACTATTTTTATATGCTTCGTCATACTGTGGTACAGGGTATTCACACATGGTGAATATGCATAGAATCACGGTCTGAGTCGATTTATCCAATTCCGTCCGCCTGTTTGTCCATAGTTTTTTTTACCATAAACAAAGTACAGGTCGCATTTAGGACCCAATTTGAATGATTTGACCCAAGGACGAACTTTATTGAAATTGGGAAAATGGGTTCAGATTTTGATATATAGTACCATACGATTTTAAGTAAATGGTGCAAGACAGACGGAAAGTTAAGCCGATTGGCACAAAATTACTATAACATAACGTGTGTCAAGTTTTATTACGATCGGTTCAGATTTGGATGTATCTCACATACATTTTTTTAAATAGTGCACCAATTCATGTTAATTGGGGCTCCAAAAAATCAACGGGTGTCCGATTGGGATTTACTTTAAATCGATTGACATAATTTTGTCCACTGTAAACAAACGACTCTATATCCGTTCAAATAAAAAATTTAGTATGGTTTGCAGAATGACATGTGTATGCATTGATCTAATTCGGTTCACATTTATATAAAGATCATATATTTTTCTTTATCTAATTTCTAATTTTAATGGTTCTTCAGAAATGCGAAGTCTCGTGAATTGCATCTGTTGAATATACTAAAGTGGTGAGGGGTATCATAAGGTCGGCCCGTCCGACTTTACTACTTTCATTACTGGTTATACGCACAGGCTTATGGTTAATGAGGGTATACACACTTACATACGGTGAAAGTGTGCTTTATCGAAAAATTGGTTTTATACCCCAGGTTACATTGGACCAAATCCGTTTCAGACAATTTGGAGTCGAATTACAAATGTCCATCCATCCGGCCGCCTGTCTATCCGGCTGGTGCGCAAGATAACTCTCGAAGGGAGCAACCGATTTCGTGCAAACTTTGCACATCGTAATATTTCTTTCAAACTTAATTTAAGTTCGAAGATGGGGGATATCGGTCCACTCCTTCTGGTACCAACCCCACAAAATGGTCAAAATTGGGATAATAATAAACATTATTTGTATAAATGTCATGCGAACCGACTATGCGATTTGAACCAAACTTTGTACAATCTTTCATCTCTAAAAACCTAGTACCACAACCTATTATCTTACCAAACACCTTTGATCAAGTCCGAAGATGGGGACCCACTGGTTCACTCCTTTTGGTACCTTCCCCACAAATGGTAACAATTGTATATGTGCAATATCAGGTGAATGGAATGTCCGATTGAAGATAAACTTTACATAACATTTTATCTTTACCAAAACTCCCTAACAAAAATTGCCGATATTTGTCCACGTTTAAGGTCATCCTATTATTCGCTATTATGGGGAGTTTGGGCTATAATAATTTGGTATGCTGAGTATCGGTATCAAATCTTCCTACCAAAACTTATCAATATTGATCAATTATTTATGACAGTCCTAATATAACAATACTCCCAAATATTCGATATTTTGGGGCTTTTGACACATGTTCAAACCGAACTTTGGATACTGTAATGAAAATATAGGGAACATAGCAAAAAGTGGACATATACCGATAATTCTACAAACCGATTTATGTAAGTCATTATGTACACAAAATACAAATTTCAGCAATTTTTAATAGGGATTTTTCCTAAAATCTGTAAGCTCCAAAAAGTGGACTGGTACTGATAACGCATGGTAGAGTATAAAATCCAAGCCTAAAGGGGGGCCAATATTGATTACATAGTGTAGGAAGAAGTGAATATTTGGGCTATGCCTAATTAATAAGCGGTATATGCCAATTTTGAACCCAATATTTTGATTGTTTACCTCAATTCTTTCCTTCAGGAGGTATCACTAAATTGAGGAGATGACTAAATGTCTGCCGATATATTTCATTATTGTCATGTTTGAATTTTTTTATCACAATATTTTAGAAGGTGGAATGTGGAATACAACAGATGGCTAAAACGTCTTTGTAGGGTAAAAATTGACTATTCCCCGTAACGACTACCCAACCCCTACACACGAAACAAATCAGAAAACCCAAAATTTGGGGTACATTTATATGGGGGACACCCGAAAAAATTTACGTATATTTCTAATTTTTTGTGGATAGATTTATAACCCAATAAGAACTCAAATTACTACATTACAGCCAATTCGGTGAAAAAAACCCGGCCAAAACCCCCCAAAAACTGAAAATTGGGAGGTACCCTTATATGGGGGCTACCAGAAAAAATAGATCTATATTTATAGTTTTTAGTTGAGAAATTTGGTACCCAATAAGAACCATATGTACCAAAATTTCAGCGAATTTGGTTGAAAACCGCGCTCAAGAACCCTAAAATAACGAAAATTGGGGGGTACCCTTATATGGGAGGTATGCCTAAACGCGGACCGATATAGCCCATCTTCGAACTTGACCTGCCTGCAGACAAAATACTCTATGCAAAATTTTAGCGTTCTATCTCAATTCGTTTATACGCTAGAGTGATTACAACAAACAGGCGGACATGCTTAGATCGTCATAGAATTTTATGCTGATCGAGAATATATATACTTTATAGGGTCGGAAGTGATTATTTCGATGCGTTACAAACGGAAAAACCAAACTAATATACCCTCCATACTATGGTGAAGGGTATAAAAAATCAACAGTGGTCGATTATTAAGGATAGGGCCGATTCATTCATTATTTTGGTCAGTTTGAGCAAGTTTTCCATCCGTAATGACTGTAATATGGTATTTTGAATTCACATTATGTAGCAAATCTTCGTGCCAAAAATTATCATCATTGACCCATTTTCTATAGGATCCCATTATTATTTTATATGTACAACTCATGGTGGAGGGTGTAAAAACGTTGCGACAATTTTACTTGTTATAGTAGATTTTGCTCATTTTTATGCGTTGTGGGATAGTTAAGCGATCCATTTTTTTTCAATGTTAGGCTTTCAACTGAAAAGAAAAAATTGATTTAACAACTTCGGTGAATTCATACTTTCGAAATCACGAAATGGATAACCCTCTACATATAGCTCTCATATATAATGTTTTCCGATTTTTTGAAAATGTCGCACCGAGGTATCTAAGTCTGACTGCTAGACATGCAATTTAGCATATATTGCCAAATGACAAAAAAAAAATTATATAATGGGGTTTACAGCGACAGTCCGTATAGTCAAGCCACCCGACTTCCAATGTAATATTAAAAATTTGTTTCAATTCTCATGATAATATACATTTTATTCCCCTGGAACCCCACCCTTACATTCACATTGTTTCCACCTTTTACAAAGTGTTTAATCCGAAACAAAACCTCTAAACTTTTTTGGCGATTTCTATTTACACACCCTTTGCCTGCTTTTGTGTGCACCCCTTTTCACGATTATCAAATTTGAAACAATTAAAAATCACAAACAATTTTCTCTTCTATTCTAATTTACATTTTATAGCCCACATAAAGTCCAGACCATATCTTAATAAAAACAACATCCACAGCAGAAGTAACTTCTTCGGTGAGTATTTTTAGGTAGCTGACTGTGATAGTTTAATAGCACCACGTTAAGGATTTCTTCATGAATATTTAAACATTGGAAATACAATAGCAACGACAATGGCATCGGGTTCAGAGCAAAACCGACAGGTTGAAAATGTAAAAATATGACAGAGTACCAAGATGACAGTAAACACTGAGTTGGTCGCTCTGTGTTTACTCATCCACCAAAATGACATCTCTCATACGGATGACTAGTGTATCATAAAATATATGTACAGGTGAGAGTAACAACATACACACGCACACACCTGTTTATTTGAATTATGCATTAGTGTATGTCTGTGCACGTAGTATATTGTATGACAGTCTGTTGCATATGTATACATTCTGCTACTTTATTGTGGTTAAATAAGACTATGGATTTGTTGAAGGTGAGCTCGTGTGTGTGTTGAACAAATGTTTACATTTAGCAGTTATTTTGAAAATAGACACACATACGGCGGGATATTGTACATTTTCTTAGTGGAACCGGTTTTTTTTCGAATATGTCCCCCTATTTGGCAAAAAAATATTGTGGTGAGTATTTCCTTTTTCCTCAATGTAAAGGTGTTCAGCACGAATGCGTTTACCGATTGGAGTGGAGTTTTTGTGTGTTAGTTTAAATAAACACAGACACATAAACATTACACAAGAAGATGTGCAGTTAATGTTATGGATGTGTTTAGTAAATCAATGTATTTTTGCGAAGAACTGTGGTTAAGAAAATAATAATTTGAAAACTAAAATTTTTCAGGAACAATAAAGAAATTTTAAAAAATTATTTAAATAATATTTTTTTACAGACCAATGGTTTTTATACCCTTCACCACACTGTGGAACAGCGTATTATGTCTTTGTGCATATGTTTGTAACAGCAAAAGGAAACGAGATAGACACATGGTTCCTTTTGAGAATATGCCTAGAATCACTTTCTGAGTCCATTTATGCGTGTCCGTCCGTCTGTAGATTTTAAATTGTAAACAAAGTACAGGTCGCATTTATTATCTGATTTGGATGAAATTTGGTACAAGTCACTTATTTGGCCCAAGGACGAAGTTGGCACAGCATAATGAATTAAATATAGAATGATGTGTGTTAAGTTTCCTGAAAATTGGTTGAGATTTAGATATAGCTCACATATATATTTTCGTCCGATTTAGTGTAAATGGTCCCCCAAAATCGCTATGTCTTTCTAGTTGCACGAAATTTGGTACAGCGTAATCAATTAGGTCTAGAATGATGTGTGTTAAGTTTCCTGAAAATCGGTTCAGATTTAGATATAGCTCCCATATATATTATCGCCCGATTTAATGTAAATGGTGCACCAAAGTCCATATATATCTTTCGATTTGCACGAAATTTGGCAACGCGTACTGAATTAGGTCTAGAATGGCGTGTGTCAAGTTTCATGAAAATCGGTTCAGATTAAGATATAGCTTCCGTATATATTTTCGTCCGGTTTAATGTAAACGGTATACCAAAGTCCTATATATCTTTCGATTTCCAAGAAATTTGGAACATAGCAATCAGGGATGGTCCGTGTGACGAATTTTTAGGTTTTCGACTGTCAAAGGTGTAAACGTCGAAAACGTCATACACCTGTATAAAATGTAATAAACGTAGTAAACGTCATTTATATCAATATTATCAGCATATACATTTATTTTCAAGAATATATATTATTTTTACAAATATCTGACTATTCCTTACTAGAACTGATAAAAATTTCTAATTTTTTTGAGAAGAAAATTTTGAAATTTTATATCGATTTGAGTAAAGCATGCGTTATTCCCAAATTGATTAATGGAAATAGCTATTTTGTCAAAAACCTAATGGATTTAGGTAGGTTTCCTACGTTTCTGACGTATGTATTATACGTCGGAAATGTATGTAATTTACGTCACTGTTTCTGACAGGCCATCTCTGATAGCAATGAATTAGGTCCAGAATTATGCGTGTTAAATTTAATGAAAATCGGTTCAGATTTAAAGATAGCTTCTATATCTGACCAAATGAAAAATTTAGTATTGGTTGCAGAATGACATGTTTATGGACCCAATTTCATTTTACTGGTCTTTTAAAAATGCGACGTCTGTTAGTTGTGAAAGATATTATATAGTCGGCCCCGTCCGACTTTAATGCTTTCCTTACTAGTTTATAAAGTGCTTACTGATGCGTAGATTTTATAAAGATTTCTTTTTCAGGAGAAGCGTGCATTTTTAAAAGATTATTTTTAAGGGTCAACTGCAGCCAAGATTTTTTATAGAATATTTTTCTAGGGCCACCATAATCGGGGATTTAAAAAAAATATGTATATTTTTCTAAAACAATCAGAGTCGTGGATTTTTTAAGGGTCCAGCGGAGCGGAAATTTTCAAAGAACCAACGGAAGAGCGAATTTTTCAAAGAATATTCTATAAAAAAAATATTTTTTTAAGAATCCAGTGCGGATTTTTTATAGAATATTTTTCTATGGCCAACAGAAGCTTGGATTTAATAGAGAATATTTTTTAGGGCCATCGGAAGCGTAGATTTTTAAAAGGTTGTTTTTTAGGGATCAACTGCAGCAGAGAGTTTTTATAGAATATTTTTCTAAGGCCAACGAAAGGGCGGAGTTTTAAAAGGTTATTTTTTAGGGTTCCACTGCAGCGAATATTTTTAAAAGAATACTTTTCCTATAACCGACAGAAGTGTGGGTTTTTAAAATACTATTTTTTTAAGGACCAACAGATGCGTGTTATTTTAATAGAATAATTTCGTATGACCAACAGAAGCCTGGATTTTTTAAAGAATAATTATATTGGACCAAGATTAAAAATATTATTTTTTAAGGACCACCAGGAGCGTGAATTTTTAAAAGATTATTTTTCTAGAACCGCCAAAAGCGCAGAGTTTTAAAGGAATATTTTTCTATGACCAACAGACGAGTGGGTTTTAAAAGAAATATTTTTCTATGGCCAACATAGTGGATTTTAAAAGCTATTTTTTCCACGACTGAATTAAGCATACCTTTTTAGAGACCAACGTCAGCGTGGATTTTTTAGCATACCTTTTCAAATATAAATATAATCGTGAAGTTTTTATGTATAGTTTTTCAAGTACGAAAATCAGCGTGGTTTTTCAATGAAACCTTTTCAAGTACCAACATAATCGTGAATCTATGATGCATAGCTTTTCAAGGACTAGCTTTTCAAGGACTAACGAAACTAATGAACCAACAGATTTGTGGAAATTTTTTTAAACAGTGCATATTTTTTCCTACCACAGTACATTCTAATCAACTCTCTTTTCTTTCTTACAATTCCTTCCCTTCCACCTTTTTTGCCGGTTTCTTGTTTTGGTTTTATGTCGCTTTTAAATGACATCAAACGCAGTCAGTCACTCAATGTTTTGTAACTTTTTGTTTTGTTATTTCCCCTGAGATGACATTTAGTGCCGAAAAACGTACGCACCAACAGTGAAACATCCGTTTCTATAAGGCAGCGATGTAAATAGAGCGGAAGTGGAAAAATCCCCATCTTAGGAAACAATGTGAATGTAAACGCACACACACACACACCCAAATACAGAGGTAGGAAGCAGGAAAATTGTATCTTTTTTACTTGATATGCAGTAATAGTAAAATACGAGTTTGTTTCTGTAACGAAAATATATTGCAACACAATTTCATTACAAATGCGGTAATAATGGTGGAGTTTAAGGTAGGTAGGTTGCTGTTGGTGCAAAAATCTAACAGATGTAGAAGAAATGGTGTACGGCAATTTGGTGTGATACAAATTGTGCTAATAATCTTATGTGTTTGGTATATTTAGGTGAGCAGGGGAGTTTTTATAGTCATTGAAGAAAATATTCTTTAAAAACCCATCCTTGAAAAAAATATATTATTTAAAAAGTCCTCGATTTTCTTGGTCCTTGCAAAAAATTCTTAAAAAATTCCACGCTTTTGGATGAACCTTAACAAAATATTTTTTTAACAAATCCGCGTCTTTAAAACATCCCACGCCTTATGTTGGTATTAAAATAATCTTTAAAAAAAATAAGACTTATGTCGGTCCTTGTCTTTAAAGAAATGTCCTTTAAAAAATCTAGACTTATGTCGGTCCTTGTCTTTGAAGAAATATTCTTTACAAAAAAAACCAAGACTTATGTCGGTCCTTGTCTTTGAAGAAATGTCCTTTAAAAAGTCTAGACTTGTCTTTGAAGAAATATACTTCAAACCAGTAAGGAAAGTAGTAAAGTCGGACGGGGCCGACTATATGATACCCTTCACCACTATCGGTATATTAAACAGGACTATTAAAGAAAATTGGATAATAAAAAATATGTGATATTTATCTAAATGTGAATCTGCCTAGATCTATCCATAAAGTATGTACAAAAACATAATACCCTGTACCACAGTGTGGTGAAGGGTATAAAAAATTTTTAAAAACGCAGACCTTGGAAGGTCCGTGAACAATTATTCTTTAAGAAATTTAGGCTTTGGAAAATTATTCATTAAGGAAGGTGAGTGAAAAATTATTCTTTAAGAAATTGAGGCTTTGGAAAATTATTTTTTAAGAAATTCAGGTCTTGGAAGGTTCGTGTACAATTATTTCAGGCTTTGGATGAACCTTGAAAAATGATTCCTTAAGAAATGCAGGCTTTGGAAGCTCAGTGAAAAATTATTCTTTAAGAAATTCAGCCTTTAGAAGGTCCTTAAAAAGTCCACGCCTTATATTGGCCTTTAAAAAATATTCTGTATGAATCCACGCCTCATGTTGGTCCTTAAAAAAATATTCTTTATGAATCCACGCCTCATGTTGGTCCTTAAAAAATATTTTTTATGAATCCTCGCCTTTTGATGGTCCTTAAAAAAATATTCTTTATGAATCCTCGCCTTATGATGGTCCTTAAAAAAATATTTGTTAAAAACTCCTCGCCTTATGTTGGTCCTTGAAAAAATATTCATTAGAAAATCCACGCCTTATGTTGGTCCTTGAAAAATATTCTTTAAAGAATCCACGCCTTATGATGGTCCTTGAAAAAATATTCTTTAAAAAATCCTCGCCTTATGTTGAAAAAATATTCTTTAAAATCCACGTTTTATGCTGGTCTTTCATAAAAATTGTTTAAAAATCCACGCCTTATGTTGGTCCTTGAAAAATCTTCTTTAAAAATCGATGCTTGTTGATGGTCTTTGAAATAATACTTTCAAAAAAATCCACGCTTATGGATGGTCCTTGAAAAATAAGCTTATGGAAAATATTCCTCAAAAAATCCACGCTTATGTACTTGAAAAATATATTTGAACAAATATTTATTAATCTTCTCTTATGTTGACCCTTGAAAAAATATTCTTTAAAAAAATCCAAAAAAATACGTTTATAGGTCTGATATTTCTTAAAATCTGCTTTAAATTCTATCACCCCACTCGGTCACCCTTCGTTCAAATATGCATAACATATATCACAACCTTCCCCAAAAAAACACAGTACCAAGAAGATGAAACATATTCTACATTTTTAATAGATTGGGTGGTATTAACAACACTTTCCGCAAAAGAAGATCTACTGCCGGTGACACTGCGACCTAAACACCACCATCAGTGCAACAAAGTTCACGGAAGTATACAGAGCGACCGCAACAGTCTTTCCATGTGTGTTATTGTTGAAGTAGCTAGGAATCAGACACAGACATAGTGGTGAACGACATACAATCGAACGTGGACAAATACACTTGCACACAAACACACACACAGCCATGCATACACACAAAGTTAAACTATAAAATTAACGTTATATTGGCTTTTTAGGGTTGTGTCTTTGGTGCCATTGGGAATTTTAACAAAATCGAAATACAAACCCCACAAATTGTGGGGTTTGTCTTAACCCCGCGGCAATGTCTACGCCTTTAGTTTGGTTGAGATTCTCCTTTGCCTCATCGTCGTCATCGTCGCAGGCAATTCCCCTTCTTCCGTTAACTTTGGAACATTTGCCAATTTTATGTCGAAACCTGTATGGATGGACTTGTCTCGTGGGATGCATTAGTTTGTTGCTTGCCTCGTTTCTATTGACGTTGTCCCTGTTGTTGTTGTTGCTGCATAAATAAATGCACTGTCACTAGTTTTCTGTTGTGTTTCGTTTTTTTTTTCTTAGTCTTCTTCATTGTATAGTTTACGAGTTTTGAATTGGAACTTGTGGCGTTACCATTTCCCCCACCTTACTTCTACATTGGCCTTCGATTTGTTCAAAACACAAAAAGGGGATTTAAATGTTCTAACCCTAAATGGTTGGGTGTTGTGCAATTTGGGGAGGGGTAAGGGACATTTGTTGTGTGTTGTCGTAAAATATGCCTTAAAATCTCTTCAAATGAACTCTTAGTACCGGATAATTGAATAGAAAATCTTTAGTCTCTCCATTTCATATTGAATAATTTATTTAATTAGTAAATGGCAAATGCCAAGTACAAAGACACATTTTGTGCAACCGAAATCAAAATCATAAAGGTGTATTTTATGATGGTCTGTGATTAGCACAATTTGTACATAAAATTTGAAATTTTATGACCTCAGGTTTGATGGGGGCATGGCACTAGGGGGTCGGTGGTGGCACACTCTACACATCATTATTTATTTATATAAAACATAGAAGAAAACGAGACATTGAACATAGACATATTTCAGATTAACATGGGTTGCAGGCAAAATATGTTAGTTTCGTATTAAAGGGTGCCCAAAGATCGAAACAAAAAGTCCGCATATGGGAGCTTCGAAAGCATGAGATGGAGGTTTTAGAAAGTTACGTCCGTTATTCCACAACCCCGAATTTCATTACTTTTTTGAACATATATCAAAGATATGGAGGTAGTTTTAAAAATTCGCAGGTTAATTTATATATTTTTGTAAAACATATTCTCCTTCTATCTCATGTACTTGTGTGTATTGTTGGTCTTTATTTTCTTGAGCCTTAAACTAACTGCCACAAGACGAGCATTTTTTGAACTCCAAATATTCTACAAAATTTCGCTTATAAGATTTTAGTCGAGGCCACCAAGAGTAGACCTCAAAAATGAACCGATATCAATATTTTTGGTGGATACCATATGCCCAAAATACCGTATAGTGGGGGTACCGTTATATGGAGGCTATCCTCAAAAGTGCACCAGTATCAATAACTTTATTTATGAAGATTTGCTACCCAATATGAACTCAAAGTAACAGGTAACAAACAATTCGATTAACAAACGTGCCCAAACTCCCCAGTTACATGGGGCTCCGCTAAAAGGTATTCGTGCATAGACACGTGGTTCCTTTTGAGAATAGAATCATTTTCTGAGTCGATTTATACATGTGCGTCTGCTTGTCTGTCCATGTTAAATTGTAAACAAAATACAGGTCGCATTTATAATCCGAATTGGATGAAATTTGACACAGCTCCTTTGTTTGATCTATGGACGAACCCTATTGAAATTGGGAAAATGTGTTCATATTTAAATAGTAAATGGCGCACCAAAGCTCCTAAATATGTCCGATTGCCACAAAATTGTGCACAACCTAGTGAAGTTGGTAGAACCTACATTGTGGAAAGATTTTCAGTTAATGGTCCTTACTGGTTAGTTGTTGTTGTAGCAATTTTATATGAATATCGTTATTTTTATACCCTCCACCATAGTATGAAGGGTATATTAGTTTTGTTTTTCCGTTTGTAACGCATCGAAATACTCATTTCCGACCCTATAAAGTGTATATATATTCTTGATCAGCGTAAAATTCTAAGACGATTTATACATGTCCGTCTGCCTGTTGTAATCACTCTAGCGTCTAAACGAATTGAGATAGAGCCCCAAAAATTCGCATAGAGTCGTCTTTTGTCTGCAGGCAGGTCAAGTTTGAAGATGGGTTATATCGGTCCACGTTTAGGCATAGCTTCTATATAAGGATACCCCCCAATTTTCGGTATTTTGAGGTTCTTGAGCGTGTTTTTCAACCGAATTCGCTGAAATTTGGTACTTTGAGTTCTTATTGGGTAGCAAATATCCCCACTAAAAATTATAAATATAGGTCCATATTTTCGGACAGCCTCCATGTAAGGGTAATCCCAAAATTTCGGTATTTTGAGGTTCTTGAGCGTGTTTTTCAACAGAATTCGCTGAAATTTGGTACTTTGAGTTCTTATTGGGTACCAAATAAACCTACTAAAAATTATAAATATGGGTCAACTTTTTCTGGTACCCCCCATATAACGGTACCCCTCAATTTTCGGTATTTTGGGGTTCTTGACCGCATTTTTCAACGGAATTCGCTGAAATTTGCTATATTGGGTTCCTATTGGGTAATAAATTTC